>NC_138771.1:536483597-536501507 GCF_965119305.1 Pelophylax lessonae | reverse complement strand
CGACTGCGACTTTTCGGCCGAACAAAATCTGGTGTGCAGGCTATAAAATTTTTGTTGGCCAACAAAGAAAGGCCAATTGTTCGTCAGTCAGTACAGATTTCGGCCGACAAAAGCCAGATGAGCAAGACTGGGCATGCTCAGAGAAGAAAAAACACACGGAAAGTAAACCAGAACATGACATCACTTCTGCAGTTGGTTGTTGTTGGCCGACAAAATTCGTGTGCAGTCTAGAGCACATTTCAACCAACAAAACAACACTGGACAAAAGACGGCCGATCGTTCGGCCGACAATCGGTACGTGTGTACGGGGCTTTATGCGTACCAAAGGACACAGCCACGTCCATGGAAAAATCAGCCGCATCCTCCAATTTTAAAGTCTCATGCACTGCAGTGACAAGTGTGTCTACCTTTTTAATTCGCTGCAGCAACCTTGGAGGAATCACCCTCACTATTAGATGGATCTGGGTGTGTGATATTTAGCCCCCCTGGTCCACGGCAGCAACAGGCTCAGAATTAGATGAGACAGACTGAGCAGGGGACGCTTCCTCCTGGGCCTTTGCCCACATGCCACTTCCACCCGGGACATTAAGGACTTCAGGACCACCGTCAGTGCAACCATAGGAAGCTGGGGTTCCCGAGGGACCTGCCACCTCCATGACTGGGTTAGTGGGGGAGATGCGACATTGAGGCTCCATAAGGAAAATAAGACCTTGCAGTACAAAAACAAATCTTTTGGCACCACTAAAGGATCCCCCTCAAGGCTCAGTACCCATCAGCAGAGCGAAAGCTAACAGGGACCCCCAAGGACTCACCCTACAGATCAGAGGCGCACAGAGAATTCGGACCCAGCATCACCATGGAGTCCATTCCTGTTCTATGTCTCGGGCATAGGAAGAGGAAACTGAGGAAGAGCGTCGACATCCCGACTAGGCTTTGGTCCACTCCCAGACTAAGCGAAAATGGCCCCCATTACATCGGGCTACACAAGCATGGCCGCCAGCTGGAGACCAGTCAAACTAAGGAAAAATGGCCATCATCAGCTACAGATGCTGAAGCATGCTGCGAGGATCTTTCCTGCGTCCTCTGCAACGCTGCACCCTCTGCAAGGGGACCCCCCCTGAGGGTAAGACAAATGTTAGGGGAGACTCCGCTGCGCACGCCTCTGCACTGGGACCCCCCTGCACTATACCCACACTGCAAACAGTAGGGCATGCACCTAGGGGTCTCCTACACCGGGACCCCTCCAGACTACCAATGCAGGATGTGCACTATCCCAGGACCCTTACAGAGTGGGGATAGCAAAGGAGACCACAGGGGTGGTTCTGCCCTGGGACCCCGACCAGACTCCAGGTCCATACAGGGTGGAAAGGCAGTGGGGGAAGCCCAGCTCACTGACGGATTTAAGGATGGAAGGAGGGAACCTGCAGGCAGGTCACCCATGTCAACCCCCAAAAAAAAGCCAAAAAAGGGGAGGGGGGGGTATAGTACTTAACCACTTAAGCCCCGGAGGATTTGGCTGCTGAAAGACCAGGGGTATTTTGCAATTCGGCACTGCATGACTGCTGTACCTAAACGAATTTGACGTCTTTTTCCCACAAACAGAGCTTTCTTTTGGTGGTATTTGATAACCTGTGTGATTTTTTGATCATGCGCTATAAACAAAAAAAGAGCGTCAATTTTGCAAAAATAACAATATTTTTCACATATTTTTTATATGAAATTCCCCCCCAAAAAAATGTAAAAATCAAAATTTTTTTAACATTTTCGGCCAATTTGTTTTATGCTACATAGGTTTGCTAAAAAAAAAACGCAAAAAGCGTATTTTGATTGGTTTGCGCAAAAGTTATTGCGTTTACTAACAAAGGGAAAGATTTTTGTCATTTTTTTTTTTTTTTTAACGCGTAATGGCGGCGATCTGCGATTTTTTTTGTGGTACTGCGACATTGGGGCGGACAGATCGGACCCTTGACTGACATTTTTGACACTTTTGGGGTTACCAGTGGTGACATTTCTACAGTAATCAGTGCTATACATATGCACTGTTACTGTAAAATTACACTGGCAGTGAAGGGGTTAACTTTATTTGAGAGGGAGGGGCTGTGTGTGTCCCTAGGGGCGTGATTCTAACTGTGATTGGCTGTGGCTTGAGCTGTAGGAACAATGATCAACGGTCCTACATAGTATTTCTACACAGGGGAGAATGACAGGCGGCTTGTTTACACTAGCCGCCTGCCTTTCTCCCTCTCCGCCGACGATCGCTGAGTGACCGGCGGACATCGGGTCCGCCGGTCACACGTGCGGGGGGATCCGTGACTAAGCGTGGGAGCGCGCCGTCGGCGGCGTGCGCTCGCTCCCCAGAGCCTCTCACTCTGCCTGTGAGGGGCTGACCGCCGCAGTATATGTAATGCTCCAGACAGAATCCTTGCCACCGAAGTAGGGGAGCTGTCGGCCAAGGGACCTCTGTTCGTGAGGCCGACCTAGCGCGTAGCTGCTGCCTGCACACACTCGCTGGCTGGGCTGGGGGGGCCACTGGATCTAGATTATCCAGCCCCTCGCCCAGCCCAGCAGTTGATTGTAGATCTCCCAAGAGAAAAAAAAAGCAAAAAAGATGTAAGGAAGGAGAAGAAATTACTAGGACCAGAGATTCCAGCTGGGAGCCTAGGTCCTTACTCCTGGCTAGACCGATTAAAACTGATTATCTAGAGCAGAGAGGGGGGTTTTATACCAGCTGAGGACGGACGATGGGCATAGCCAGGTGTTTTTTGTTCTGCCTAGTCCTAGTCCTACTCCTGGAGGAGGCAATATAACCCAGTAGTTATGATTTATGGAGTGCTGTGTTCGTCGAATGAAAGAGAAAATCATTTTTATATTTACATTATGACGGCTATAGTTTATTTCTCACACTAAGAAACTTATGATCATAAACTGTGTATTTAAAGTTCTTACGGATCTAAAACATGTGATAGGTGAGGTATGGCATCTCATGATGAACCCACACTTTGTCCATGAAGTTTAGCATTCCTGTGTATCACATATTATTCTTCTATTTGCTTTCCCACTACTCTGTTAAGCTGGAGGGAGAAAAAGAAAGTCCTGTTTAAGAGTTTACTGCATCACAGCTTACACAGGTCTATGGACTTTCTGTGGGACAGCACTGATTAGGAATGCCACTCCATGCCTGGAAGTACAGGACATTTACTACAACTACCAGAGCTGAACAGAGATGCAGGGGAGTAAAGGAAAGTCAAGTATACACTGGAGAGGAGTAGCCAATTAAAGTCAGCCTGCTGCTTGCTCACTCTAGCCAGTTACAGTTCAATCAAGCAATGACTAAATGTCTGTGGGCACTTCCTTCTTGAGAATACATTGGTTGGTTAGATTACAAGGAAATCTCTACTGCCTTTCTCCCAAGAGAAGTCAGCAGTAGGGGTGTCTATGAGCGCTCCCATCCCCTCAACCATTGGCAGAAATATGGACGCTTGGCTGATCCAAGCAGGTTTATGAGCTGTGCAAGGACTTTGTCTTGGGGTTCGATCACTCCTCAAAATAGTGTTTCCTCTGGGACTACTATCTGGGTGAGCAACTTCCGGCCTCCCCAAACCTAGTCCACCCAAAACAATAACTGCTTTACAATTTCTGTAATAAAAAGTAGGGATGCACCGAAATGAAAATTCTGGGCCGAAACCGAAAATGCAGGCTGCCCTTGGCCGAAAACCGAAACCGAAAATGACTTTTCCCCCCCCCAAATCATTTTAAAATAGATAGAAGAGGGGCATACACCAAAAACAGGCAGCGAAGTACAACTGTCGCTGCCACCCTGTCACAGTATATGTACTGTGACGGGTTGGCAAGAGGTTAATTTAATTACCAATTGTATTTGTATTATGCAGCATGAGGGGGTTAATGTATTGCCACTGCTGGGCACTAATGCATTAGTGACCGACCAGTGGCAGTTAATTAACCCTCTTGTGCTGCATTAGTGCAACCAGTATCAGTGTTAATCAACACTGGTTGCACTAATGCAGCACAAAGGGGTTAATTAACTGCCACTGGTTGGCCACTTATGCATCAGTGACCAGCAGTGGCAATACATTAACCCCCTCAAGCTGCATAATACTAATACCATTGGTAAGCTCGCCTCAGCTTCCCCCCCCCCCACTGCCTCAGCGTCCCCCTCGGCAGTACACCCCCCCCCCCCGCCTCAGCGTCCCTCTCCATCCCAAGGATGCAATCTCCTTACTCTCTCTGCTCCTCTGGTGTCCTTCCAGTTTCAAAAGATGCGCCTCTGGCCGGCGGCCCGCCTCCCCGTGATGTCACTACTACTACGATCTGTGCATGAATGAACACACCGGGCGGGAGGGCGGGCGAGCGGCCGCTAATAGCTATAACTATGTGAGCGCTTCACTTCCCTGTCAGAGGAGATGCCCGCATGACAGGGAAGTGAAGCGCTCACATAGTTATAGCTATTAGCGGCCGCTAGCCCGCCCTCCCGCCCGGTGTGTCCGTTCATTCATGCACAGATCGTAGTAGGGACATCATTGAGAGGCAGGACTTTTCAAACCTGCGCTGCGCCCTCCTCCTTCCTCATGGCGGCCATTAATTTTGGCATTTTTAACCCATTTTCGGCCGAAATGGGATAGGCCCATTTTCGGCCGAAAATTTTGGTGGCCGAAATTTCGGTGCATCCCTAATAAAAAGAAAATAAAAAAAACAATTTTGCTGATAAGCAAAGAAAACAGCTGAAATAGATGAAGCAAATAAGATAGTCGATCTGAGCAGAAGACTGTCCTATCATAAAAAGGCCACAATGTATACCCCCCCCCCAACACAGCAGGTTTGGTGTCGTGTGTGCATATACATACAAAGGTTGAAATAATGGGAAAGGAAGCTTACAGGGAATTTTCAGTGCACATTCAAGATTGGTCAAGCTTCCAAATGTGCCTTCAAACAGAGGACTTTAATCCAGTCTTACTGTATACAGTTAGATTTGGGCAGCACACATCCCCTGCCCAAAGCCTATTCAGAAGCAGGTTTGAACTGAATACCAGGCATGGCTGTTGATGGCCTCCAATACCCTCTCTATAGGTATATATTCTTGGTCACCCAAGGGTAGTGTGAAGTTTTGCACAACAATCTTTCATTAGGAAGTCAGATTTGGAGGTCAGATTGTACAGTAAGGGGGTGCATGGTACACTCATTTGAGAAGAGGCCCCAACAAATGCTGGCATGCTCAAATAACATTGCAGACACATGAAAAGGGGTCTTTGTTGGGCGAAGTAAAACCTAGGTCAACCTACACAGGCTGCTTCTCCCGTGACCCCCAACATAACTATATGCCATGAAAATAAGTCAAACTCAAAAATGACAAAAACATAAATATTTTAGAAATAATTATACATTTCTATTGAAGCTTTTACTTGGGGTTCCTGTCCTATCTGGTCAAACGAGAGAGGCAGATTAGCTGTTAGAACCGACAAATTGTACTGATAGGGTTAAGCACAGCTCTCACAGCAAAACACCTTTTCATGCATTCGTTTTTAATGCATGATAATGAGGCTCCTTTGCACCTAAAGTTGGCAGAATATTCCAGTCTCTCACCTACGTGAACACTGCATACAGTGTAACCAATATTAACCACCAAATACTGTTCTGTCCTAAGCCATGAAATATGATAGCATTCGAAAAATCGCTGTGTGTTACTTCATTACTTTTACAGTTATCTGAGCACCGGTGTCCATTACGGTCTCTTAACATTCTAGTCCATTTATCAGTTGGCTTCTCAGGCCCCTGTGGTTAAGAAGAGGTTAATCATGTCTGTAAAGGGCGGCATTCAGGACTATGACTCTGCTGTATTCTAGAAAACAGCCATAGCTGAATGAGAAGTGGAAAAGGCCTGGATATCCCATGGGCATTTTATAATGAAGCTTTGTAGACCAGCGTCAGCCATACAAACACGCTGAGCCAGCATGTTGAGACGAGAGGGAGTGAGAGGAGAAATGGAGAAGCATGAGTAAGGTAAACCATACATGTGAGGGAGAAAGACAAGAGAAAACTGGAAGACTGGGCCTGTCAGGCTAAAAATAAGAAAAGTATGTGTCTACAGAATAAAAGGCACAGACAATTTATTCTCCACTTCGCATAAATTACTAGCATTCCACCAAATGTTCTTTGTCTCTAAACTACAAAGTATACAGTATGTCACCAGCACACCAACGATGCTAAAAATAAAGGCTATTTATTTGGAAAAAAAAATTGCCGATATGGTGATCACATCACAAAAGTAAAGTTTTGGAACCACACAAGACCCCTTCATCAAGCATATGATACATGCTGGGGACTGGAACCAGCATGCATCACTGGTCAAATATGTATTACATGCCTAAAGAAGGGGTCCTGTGTGACCCCGGAATGTTGCACTTTACACTGTGATCACTGAATATACACTTAGACTTTATTTCGAGGATCCTCGGTGCGCTAGTACATACACTTTGGCTTATAGTTCCAGTCTTCAATTGACAATTGCTGAAGCTCCCGCTTACATCTTGTTTTTTACAGGAACGCGTCCAAAGGGAATATCATACGTGGTCTATAAAATGGCCGCACAAAACCACATTGCAAGGCAATAAAATACTCAGTTTCTATTAGGGAGGACAAGAACCCAAATAAGGAACATTTTTTGTTTTATAGGGACATTTAAAAATGACAAGCAGTACCCTGAAAAATCTACCATTTGTCCAGAGTTCCTCCTACAAAAAAGTAATGCGCTTCTTGTACACAGAGTGACAAAGTTGTATATCTGCAGTGTGAGGTCATCTAAGGCCCCTTTCATATGACCGTTACAATCAGGCCCCCATTCATTTTTCAGGCAGACCTGATTGGGCGGTCCATTCACCCCTATGGGCCAGAGGGTCTAACTGGACTTGTGTTCATTTATACCTGTCTACCTCTAATCCAATCCTCTAAAAACAAAAATGGAAAGGGATCCGTCCGTCCTCTGTCTAGACGGATCGGATTGTAGGACAGTTGGGTATAAACTGACAGTGGAGTTTGTTTACACCCGGCCGCCCATAAAGCAGAGCGGGACCTGTCATTTGTCCACTCTGCTTTGATCAGTGGACAGATCCCTCTGCTTATCAGAACGGAATCTGCCCCGTTTGAAAGGGTCTCAAGGCACCTTTGCCTTTGACTGTTATTCTAAAACGATTTGAAGATTTCCCTTGTACGGATCCCTGTCCTTGCTTGTGGGAAAGCTGGATATGAGAACCTGCAGTGCAAGCATCTCCATGCTTTGGCTTCATTTTTTCTGGGAGTCTGCTTTCTGAACCTCGCCTGCTGCTGCTCATTTCCCCCAGCAGTCATCCAGGAAGCAGCTCTGACATGAGCAAACTAAGCACGGCTTCTTGTTCAAGATGGCAACCTCAACAAACAAATTCAATGTGGAATGAGGCATAACAAGTACGTAATGCGAAAAAAAAAACTTTGGTGATGCTCCCAGAATGCAGTATCAGAATTGAAAGGCACACGTAATTTGCCATGATTTTGGGGACAAATTCATATGTACTTTATTCTACCACTGTAAAGAAAACAGATGCAATAATTAGATTGACTTCAACAAGACTAGAGTTCTCCATACAAAAAAAAAAAAAAAAGTGAAAAAAGGCATTGGTGGGCAGTAATCAATAGGGATGAATCAGGGCTCATCTTTCTGCAGTTTAGCATTTGCACACTGAGAAAAGATTTCTGACTGGTCGATCAGGCATGATGCACTTAGCACTTTATCCTACTAAATAAAAGGCACACAGGCTCAATTTACTAGGCCATAATACATGTGCTATTCACCATAAACATTGTTATTTTCAGACTTTATAGGCAATCACTGCTAAAACAGTGGTGATTGCAAACTGCTATGCTTCTAGCTCAGAGAATTTAACTAAAAGTTTGTAAATGAAAAGACACATAGGATGCCTCCTGAACACTCCTTTGGAAAATGTTAGGTGCCTGGCTGATCTAAAGGCTTCAATATTGATCCTGAACAAATACACAGATCAGGAGTTCTGATATTTCTACGACTTCGCTAGCTACATGCCATTTCAGGTTAAGCAGGCCATAGACGTGTCGACAACTGAACGAAAATTCTTAGACGTTCGTTTTTCGCATTGTTGGTGTGCCAGCTGCTGCCTGCGATTTTCATGCCACAATCTAAAGTGCCTGATCCCACATGCTGGATTTTGTTTAGAAAAATAAAACAAATGATGGAACAATTGTATGTACCGTTTTCATTTCTCAATCAACGAAGGTTCAGTTTTCGAATGATCTATGGCTGGCCTTAGAGACCCATGGGTACAGAGGTCTGAGGCAACTAGTATGTCCAGTAGGTGGTCAGCTTGGAAGCCTCTCAGTACAGGATTTCCTTTAAACAATGACAGTCCTGCCCTTCTTAACTACTATACAGTACTGGAAAAACAAGAGCTCCTGCAGAATCGTTCAGCCTGCTTGTTTGAAATGTCAACAAATGTCAACTGTGACAATGTCTCCAATAAATCATGGCACCCATCTTAAAATGAATCCGTGCTGAGAGCATACAGTAAGACAATACTTAAAGTGGTTCAATGCTCGGCTTCTGACTCAACTAACATGAAAATGTGTTGTTCAATGTTCTACTTGCATTATTCATGTATCGTAACATTGCTCCAATAGGGTTTTGTTCAAAAAAAAAAAAAGAAGAAGTGGTTCTAAAGGCAGGTGGTTTTTTTATCTTAATGCATTCTATGCATTAAGATAAAAAAACCTTCTCTGTGCAGCAGCCCCCCAAATCCTTACCTGAGCCTATCTCGATGTAGCACAAGAGTTGTCCGGGATTCTCCCCTCTCATTGGCCGAGACAGCAGCGAGCGCCATTGGCTCCCACTGCTGTCAAAGTCAGTGAGTCAGGGCACGCCTTTGTGCCTGAATGGAAACACAGAGCAGCAGCTATGCTTGGGTGCCCACATTCCAAGCTGCTTGCTGTGGGGGCACTCAGCAGGAGGAAGGGGCCAGAAGTGCTGGCGGGGGACTTGAGAAGAGGAGGATCTGGGCTGCTCTGTGCAAAACCACTGCACAGATGAGGAAAGTAGAACATGTTTTTTTTTTTTGCTTGTTAAAATAACAGAGAGAGAGACTTTAGTATCACTTTAAGGACATCTATGCTGGGAGAATAAGTATGGGCTGGTCAGTGATGGCACTTCCTTCTGAAAATTATGGTCATGTGACTTTAATGCTGATCAAACAGATTCAATACCTAGTGGATACAGTATTGGCACCATGGCTCTAAGGTGACTATTTGGGGATTTAATATGATACACGTTAAGGCATATCTAAACCCCAAAACAAAAATGTAATGTATTGCAACCAATCAGTCCTTAGAATGGGTGAGTGCATTATTACCCCCTCTTATTATTTACCTGGTAAGCCTACAAAAACACACTTCCTGTCCTAGGGTGGCTAAAATGTATCTTCAGGAGGAGCCATGGTTGTCACATTAGGCTGCTCTCCTGATTTCTGGCAGCTGATGCTCTTCTCTTCTCCCCTACCCTCCAGCAATGGACTGGTCTTCGGCACCCTCACATTTAATGCTGGTCTATGGAGCAGGGCATATGTAACCTGTTCCACAAGACGAACTTATCCTTTAATCTTATTAACTATTGGGAGAAAAAAAGTTGTTAAACATATGTCTAGAAATTATAAAGGAAACATTTCCAATAAAGATTAGGAAACTTGGATAACTGGTGCTACAGATGTAAGAACCACATGTTAGGACATATGGTGTCCAAGCCTCTAAAATGTGGATCTGGTTCTCATTATATATCGCGTATATAGAGCTTTTAGGAGTTTCGGTACATAGATTTTGCCAAATAATAAGTATGATTACAAATTAGGTTCACAAAGTAATGCTAGAGTTCCCACCCTACATTGCCTATTTAAATTCGAACTTTCAAAAAGTAGGAGCACTGGACTATCAATGTCATTACTGAGCAGAAGGTCCCTTTCATACATGCAGACTGTTCGTTTTATCAAGGAAAAAACACATGAAGCTCAGATCCAACTAGAGTATTTATCCACTTTAGTCCGGGGCCATTTTTTATGTACAAAAGGACCTTTTATCCTTTTTGTATCCGTTTTTCATCCGATCTGTTTTTTTAAAACAAAAAGAAAAAAAGGGCTTTGATCGGTTCCAAAAAACGGATATTGAGGGAATGGAAGCGGATGTAAAATGGATGATCTTCAGCTTAAATCCGTTTTTCCCTACAGATGCATTGATGTCCATTTTTTATACTTCAATAGAAGGATGAAAAGTGGGCAAACAACCCGCATGTGTGAAAGGGGCCTAATACTTCTGTTGGGTGTAAGGTCATGTGTCAGGACAGCTTTTTGGCCACAGATTAGCATTAGTCTGAGCTTCTAGAACATACCTATAATAAAATTAACTTATTTTGGTAAAAATTCCTCAAAGGTTTTTTTTTAAAAACAGGTAATCATTTAAACCATGGGTGGTAGGCATGGTCTCAGCATTTTGGGAAAAAGATTATTTTTTTTCATCTAATATGACTGCAGCCGTTTTTTTTTTTTTTTTCTTTTCTAAAATAATTTCTGGTGAGAATACAGACTCAGGTTTATTATGAACTAGAAACACCAGTTTCTCACTCATATGGTGATGTCTCACCCAGTCACATGCAGCCTTCCACAATCACAAGTGGACAGGTCACTGTGTCCTGTAGATTTATGTCCTACAGTACTGTGTGCACAATCTATGGATCTGATTGGCTACAGTTAGGAATGATATGGTTCACAAATTAGGTTAAAACACAAAGTAAAACACTGTTCTTAAATAACAACCGCCAACATTTTTTGACGTGCCTACAAAGGACCTCTGCTCAAAAAAAGGAAGCGGAGGGCAAAAGAATAAGTCACGAGTGTGACAATAGTGAGGTCTGACAACCCCAAACTGAGAAAAGAATGGGGAAGTCATACTAAACAATTTGCCACTCTCATTTCTCCAAAATTCACAAGCCAATAATAAAAATGGTTAGATCTGAATCTAATGTCTGCGGAGGAGAGCTGACATTTTATTTAACCACCCACCAGAACACAGCTAGGGTTTTAGATGGCCATACATGAAACAAATTTCTGCCAGTTCATAAGGAACGAGACAAAAAAATTTAGCCGTGGGTGGCCTTGTCAGCACCCTTTCACCTGTTATCCTTGTACATGAAAATTGAAGGAGAAACACAGAAAATGGTAATCAGATGCAGTCATTGTTCAGGTAGTGACAGCTGCAGCCGCCAACTGTCAGAATACAATAGCCGGGCAAGGAAGATTACTCCATCCATGCCATTTAGCATGGATGAGGGAATCGATCGATCTATCTAGTTTAACCTATGGGGCTGAACTTGAAAATTTTATAGTGTATGGCCAGCTTCAGACACACTGCCACAAAGCAGAGAAAGTTAGATGCCAGGCGGTGCCAGCCAGATCATAAAGGAGTACTTACACCCTCGAAAGCCTCCTAAAAACCTAACTCCAGGAATTTATTTTAAAAAATACACCCCTTTAGTGGGTCCCCCCCAAGCTGCTAAATCAATAGAGACATCTGATCTATATCCTATTCGGTCTCTAACAAGTCATAACTTCATTCTGTTTAATATTGTGTTGGTTGCCAGATTGTCAAACATGGTCGGATGGCAGAATAGATACAATTATTGGGATTGAAGGAGTGTCTGCTGAAACCTATTAAACACTCCTTTGGCACACCCCTCAGGCCTTATGATTGATTATGTTAATTCTGAAAAGATTGTTGCAATTTACAGCGGCAGCTCTCATCTTTATGAAATCTATGAAGGACACAGACATTGCATCTAATTTGCACCGCATTGCTGTGCAGATCACATGTTTTCATGCAAATTCAGCCACACAGTTGTATGGCTGAACTCGCATTGGATCCACATGAAACCAGGTGCAGGAGCCTCTCTCCCCCCCCCCCCCCCAGGAGCCTTTTTTTTCCCCCGCACTGGAATCTGATCAGATTCCTGTTCGAACTCGCAGTTCGCACTGCGATCAGCAAACCAATCTGGGGGTGTCAATAACTTTGTATGGAAACCCACAGCAGTTTGCAGAGGGCAGTGTGAACTGCCTGCGGGGGAGATGCGATGCAGGAACCTGCACAAGAATTGCGCTGGTTCCCGCATCACAGTAGTGTGAACCCAGGCGAAGGGTCATTTATGAAGGCCAGAGACTTAGACAGATCAGAATGGACTTTTTCTGCACAGAACCAAAGATCAGATGAATTTTGCCAAGTAGTCTTCATGTGTTATTCCATTTATTTATTCTCTGGAAATATCTGTTCTTTAAAAAAAACTTTTTGCACCATTTTACTTTTCATTAAAACAATATCTTAACTCGTTAAGCAAAATCTCTGGGGTTGATTTACTAAAACTGGATTGTGCAAAATCTAGTGCAGCTCTGCAGACACAAAAAGGCCCCTTTCACACGGCCTTTCTGATCAGGTCCGCCTGTCAGTTTAGAACAGCGGATGTCAGCAGTGAAATTCCCGCTGACACCTGTTGCTATCCAATCCTGTCCGTGAAATCCAGACACATGGAAACTATTTTCCATCAATCTGGAGGATTGGATGAAAACAGGCGGTTTGTTTGCATCCGATCTCCCATGGAGGAGAGCAGGACTCTGACAGGTCTGTCTCTGCACAGTGAGCGGAGATAGACCCGTCATCCGCCTGCTCAGCGGAGATCGGCGGGTCGATCCCCGCTGAGCAAAACGGAGTCCACCGGGCGGAAAGCCCGTGTGAAAGGACCCAAAGGCTTCCAGGTTTTTTTGTCAAAGCTTAATTTCACAAGCTGAAGTTAGAAGCCATATTACTGATTCCCTAGGTCCAGCTCTGCAAGGTGTCTCTGCCTCAAGCTGGCCCCTGATGATTGATGATCTGAGGACTGGTCAGGTAATGAACACTATTTTAGCAGGAGAGGTGGAGAAAGTACAGATCTACAGAAGAAATGAATGAAGCAGCAGATCCTTGCACCACAGGTTCTACAGGCTTCTCTCCAGCAAGCCCTCAGCGTAACAGCAAGCAGCACAGTAGCTGCATGTCCAAGTCTCACTTCAATACGCATGCAACTATTACTCAGAGACTGCAGTGCCATATATAATATATAGCTGTTAGATTACAATACAGGAGTGCATAGGTACCAACATGCCAGAACGCCACTATGCTTTTCAGAAGGAATTCAAGACAAAAAGTAATTATTCAGGACACTGCTTAGGGCCTACCCTAATCTTAGCGATGTGTTGTGCTGCATTAAGGCAAATTTTTTACTTTGAAGGGGTCGACCACACACCACAATACAGACAACAATGGACATGCTTTTTTCATGACACACCACAGCATACGTATGTTGTGATGCATGTTTTCAACTAATAGTGTTAAATCTGATAAACATTGCAATGTACCACACAACAGTATGTGCTTTGCAGCAACAAACATTTTTCCACACGTAACTGCAATGTACAGTTGTGAATAGGCCCACCTACAAGTTACTGGCCTTTCAAAGGCTATATGCTTGAAAGAAATGACACACACGGCTGTTTTAGTTAGGTCGGACCGATTAGTCACTGTGTTACCGAATAAGCATCATTCTGTGTGTTTTTCCTGAAGCTTTTTTTTTTTGGTTACAAGACATGAAAGTGCTTTACATATTCCATCCACACCTCTGATATGTTTACTGCTGACGTTTTTTCTTACTCTTCTTTTGCCAACGTACCTCTACATCCTAGATGATGTCACTTGTCTTTCAAAGGCCTGCTACACAAGGTCATTTCTGAATCGTGGCCTGTAAACAGAGTTGCTCGAAAAGATCTGTGTTCAAATCGTCAACAGTTCGACTGAACATGTCAAAAACTGGCAAAAACCCCAAATCTGAACACCAACGAAGTCAATGATGATGGAATTTGAGTGGGCTGTGCACGCTGCACTTCGGACGCTAAATGTTAGATTCCAGGCTGCAGTAATACCTCAAGACAGGGATTCCCAAACTACGGCCCTGCAGTTGTTCAGGAACTACAATTTCCATCATGCATGTGAATGTCAGAGTTTTACAATGCCTCATGGGATGCGTAGTTCTGCAACAGCTGCAGGGCCGTCGTTTGGGAATCCCTGCCTTAAGAAATACAGGGCGATGTCATTAACCAAACTGGGGTCGTCCAGGAATCCCTGCGGTAATTTTAGGGTTAGTTCACCTTTGTAAACAACTGCCAATGCAGGTAAGAAGTGTTTGTAGATAAAAAAAAAAAAAAAACATCCAGCCCTGACTACAGATGAATAATGTCCTTGCAACAGGTGTAGTCCATTTACATACCTCATGAAGCCTGACTGAAAGACTCCTGGGACATTGCTAAGTGAGGCCTACACGTTACTAATCACCTCCACCATTACAGAAGTGAGCTCTTTCTCCGATTCAAATCCCCTCATATGCTCACTCTCCTCTTCTCTGATGCAGTAGTTCTGAGCTCAGCATTGGAGAGCTCACTCCTGTGATGGTGGAGATAAACAGTAATAACTAGGCCTCTCTTCGCAACGACCTGGGAATATTCCAGTCAGGCTTCATGAGGTATATTAATGGCCTACACCTATAGCAAGGGCATAATCCAACTTTAGTCACAGATGCACAGTTTGCTTTTATCTACATTATGTAGATATTTGGCAGCACCCAGAGGATCATCAATTTCTCATGCCTGATGCAGGAGTCCTGCCTGGCTCCGAAACGTTGCACTTTTTGAGATGCGGTCTTTCTTGAATAGAAAACCGCTTAGATGAAATTGATAATCCTTGGTGTGCTGGCGAATCTCTACATATCGCATAAGTTCCAGTATCCAGTTGACGTTCACTACAGCACCCAGAAGCCTAAAGAGCTTATTCCAGGAACATGTGTGATGGGAATATGGACTGTGTGCTTTTATCTACAGACACCCCTTATCTGCATAGGCAGTATTTTGGTAAAGGTGAACTTACTCTTAACCTCACCACAGCCGGGATCTGTCTTTTACTGGAAGTGCAAGTGTATACAAATTGGCAGGCGACATGACGCGTACACCATCGTACGCCATAATTGACAGAGGATTTACTGCTGCATACACCTAAAAATTTTATCCAAAAAGGTGGTAAGTAGGCGTGTTTTATTTCTTTAAAGGATTTGGAATTTGACGTGTTTTTTTTTTTTTTTTTGGAATAGGTAAGGGGTGCTCGAGCATACCTGTATTCACTCCCCTGAAAGGAGATATAGATATGTTCAATTAAGTATGCAGTGTATCTTTGCAATACATGCTAAATTTACCAGATGTTATCCCCTTAAAGACCTTACAGGTACAGCAAATTACCCGTCGATCTGTCAGAAATGCGCTCAGCTTCCAATTTTCTGTTTAAGACTGACAACACAGACTGTGGACTTCTAGAATGAAAATCGCAATAAATGGTGTCAGCCCTGCCATTGGTCCTTTGTTGAACTACTACTCCTCTCTACGTCTCCATAATATCAAGAGAAAATTCATCTGTGGTACACGTTAAAAAAATGGGAGCACTCCTTGAAATAACCCAGGAAATTATCACAACTGAATATTTAGTAACATTGCCATGTATTTTTGCACTTATTGAACATTTATCAAACACTTTCAATGGTATAGTTAACGGACAATTAAATATTTCTGTTTTTTTCTGCCTCTAAACACTCCTCCATGTTAGCCTATATATGTTCATACACACATAGGCATTTAGAGGCAGAAAAAAGATCCAATGCCAGCACATCCAGAAGTAGCAGCATTTTGGCAGGAAAACGATTGATGCATCTAAACATGCGTCAACGACAGGCGCGTCAAGCGCTTGAATGTTAATTCGTTTCACTGGCCAGAATACATTTTTATATTAGCCATTGAAATGAACACCTAAGTATTTGATGCGCCTAGACGTGTTTACACGTGTCAAGTGTTTTTTGCTGTCAAAACGCTGCTGCCAGGAAGAAAGGCATATAGGAGAGCTGGGCAAACGCCCTGTGTGCATGGGGTCGAAGACTACACTTCTGGAACTGGTACGAACTATGCTTCCAACATGTACCTAAAGGAGCACTCTAAAGTGACTACCAGCATGCAATCTCATATTCTGCAACTGGGAAGTTTAGAATTCATAGAGGTAGGCATACATGGGTTGAATTGCGAAAATATGAAAGAATTTTCATTGGAATTTCACACCATTAGTTGGCTGCAGCAACGTCCAATTTTCATGCGGCCATCGAATTTCAGTGATCAGGATGTTGGAAACTTTGAAAAACTAACAATTTTCTAGTCAATGATGGGAGAATCGTGCGCAAAATATAATCAAAAAAGAAATGCGCATGAGTGCAAGAATATTTAAATTCCCAGAAAGAAAAGAAGATTCCCAGCCATGAAAACCCTTTACTGTAGCAACATATGGTAAAATTGAAGGCTTCCTTGGTCGAATTTCAAAATCAATTGGGATCGATGGTGCCACCAAACACATGAAAGGTCTGATTTTCTAAAGAAGATTCTTTCGGCATTGAACCAATGTATAAGCCATGCTGTTTTTTTTTTTTTTCTTCACAAGTTTTGTTGGTTACAAGCCTAAATACTTGAGAGTTCCATGGCAACGAGCAAAAGCTTTGGCACAGAGTATACCTTCAGAACATATGGAAGAATA
The DNA here is from genome assembly GCF_965119305.1 of Pelophylax lessonae. Classification (NCBI taxonomy): domain Eukaryota; kingdom Metazoa; phylum Chordata; class Amphibia; order Anura; family Ranidae; genus Pelophylax; species Pelophylax lessonae. The sequence goes on along the minus strand of NC_138771.1, from coordinate 536,484,758 downwards.
AGGAACAAGACAGGTAATACATTCAGTTGCAAAAATTATCTTCTGCCTAGCTCTTTGGAAAGAAAGGCAGAATGAGGGGTTAAAAAAAAAAAAAAAGGTCTAAACTAAAATGGATTAGGTTTCTAATTAATAGCATTTATAAGTATTATTATTATTATTATTATTATTATTATAGTGGCCATACTGGGTAAGAAAGACTAAAATCTGGGTAACATAGGAGTCGAAGACTTTCCATTGAGCTATGCCATTGAAGAAGCCAAACATTCCCACTGGAAACCATCTGCCCCCTTAAAGTGGCTAAGGATTAGCTAATTTTAGTAGACTTCTGTCAACCAAGTCCCCTTTCATGTGCCTTTTGAAGAACACATGAAGCCTGACATATGTAAAAGTAAAGCCTTATTAATTATGTCAATTCAGAATCCAAACAGCTAAATTCACTACTGAAATAAACATACATGAACAATTTTATCAACCAAATGAGTTAGAGGTCTCTTTGCCCAATTGTGTGATCCAGACAGACACTGGCATCTCTGCAGACTACACTGCAGTTAAGCAATACAATCTGCTCTACGTACCACCTATGTCAGTGGTTGGACAACAATAAAGAAGCAATACTATTTATTTTTAAACTTAAAGTGATACTAAAGCCTCTTTTTTTTTTTTGTTAAAAACAACAAACGTTATACTTAGACCCCGTTCACACTGGGGCGATCCGACTTGCCGGGGCGACCTCACCGGTTGCGGTGCGCAGCTCGCACCGGCACCTCGGAGCGGCCGGCACGGACTTCATAACATTGAAGTCAATGCAGGTCGCCCCAAAGAAGCTCCGGACCCTTTTTCTAAGTCGGAGTGACTTGTGTCGCTCCTATTAGAACGGGTCCACAGCTTCTCTATGGCAGGCGACCTGTCAGGCGACCAGGTCGCCTCAGTGTGAACGGGGTCTTACCTGCTCTGTGTAAAGTATTTGCACAAGGCAGTACCGATCCTCCACTTCTCGGGTTCCTCTTCGCAGCTCCTGGCACCTCCCTCCTGTTGAGTGCCCCCACAGCAGGCAGCTTGCTATGGGGGCACCCGACTTAAGTCTCCCTGTGTTCATTCAGAAAAAGAGCCGCGTCCCGTCACGGCCCCGCCACCTCTCTCCTCACTGGCTCACTGAATTTG